>NW_027363177.1:0-27500 GCF_046119375.1 Phyllobates terribilis
AAGGATCACCCCAGAGGCTGACACACCCACAGGGGTGTCATCCCCATGGGTGCATGTCACCTGCAGCAGTGCTCAGTAAGAATCACCCCAGAGGCTGACTCACTCACAGGGGAGTCATCCCCACGGGTGCATGTCACCTGCAGCAGTGCTCAGTAAGGATCACAGAAGAGGCTGACTCACCCACAGAGGTGTCATCCCCACGGGTTCATGTCAGCTGCAGCGGTGCTCAGTATGGATCACCCCAGAGGCTGACTCACCCACAGGGGTGTCATCCCCACGGGTGCATGTCACCTGCAGCGGTGCTCAGTAAGGATCACCCCAGAGGCTGACTCACCCACAGGGGTGTCATTCCCACGGTTGCATGTCACCTGCAGCTGTGCTCAGTAAGGATCACCCAAGAAGCTATCTCACCCACAGGGGTGTCATCCCCATGGGTGCATGTCATCTGCAGCAGTGCTCAGTAAGGATCACCCCAGAGGCTGACTCACCCACAGGGGTGTCATACCCATGGGTGCATGTCACCTGCAGCGATGCTCAGTAAGGATCACCCCAGAGGCTGACTCACCCACAGAGGTGTCATCCCCATGGGTGCATGTCACCTGCAGCGATGCTCTGTAAGGATCACCCCAGAGTCTGACTAACTCACAGGGGTGTCATCCCCATGGATGCATGTCACCTGCAGCGGTGCTCAGTAAGGATCACCCCTGAGGCTAAGTCACTCACAGAGGTATCATCACCACGGGTGCATGTCACCTGCAGCGGAGCACAGTATGGATCACCCCAAGGCTGACTTACCCATAGGGGTGTCATGTCTCCTGCAGCGGTACTCAGTAAGCATCACCCCAGAGGCTGACTCACTCACAGGGGTGTCATTCCCACAGGTGCTTGTCACCTGCAGCGTTACTCAGTAAGGATCACCCCAGAGGCTGACTCACTCACAGGGGTGTCATTCCCACAGGTGCTTGTCACCTGCAGTGGTGTTCAGAAAGGATCACCACAGAGGCTGACTCACCCACAGAGGTGTCATCCCCATGGGTGCATGTCACCTGCAGCGGTGCTCAGTAACGATCACACCAGAGTTGACTCACTCACAGGGGTGTCATCCCCATGTGTGCATGTCACCTGCAGCAGTGCTCAGTAAGGATCACCCCAGAGGCTGACTCAATCACAGGGGTGTCATCCCCATGGGTTCATGTCACCTGCAGCTTTGCTCAGTAAGGATCACCCCAGAGGCTGACTCACTCACAGGGGTGTCATACGCACAGGTGCTTGTCACCTGCAGCGGTGCTCAGTAAGAATCACCCCAGAGGCTGACTCACCCACAGAGGTGTCATCCCCATGGGTGCATGTCACCTGCAGCTGTGCTCAGTAAGGATCACCCAAGAAGCTATCTCACCCACAGGGGTGTCATCCCCATGGGTGCATGTCACCTGCAGCGGTGCTCAGTAAGGATCACCCCAGAGGCTGACTCACTCAGAGAGGTGTCATCCCCATGGGTGCATGTCACCTGCAGCGGTGCTCAGTAAGGATCACCCCAGAGGCTGACTCACTCAGAGAGGTGTCATCCCTATGGGTGCATGTCACCTGCAGCTGTGCTCAGTAAGGATCACCCCAGAGGTTGACTCACCCAATGGGGTGAAATCCGCATGGGTGCATGTCACCTGCAGCGGTGCTCAGTAAGGATCACCTCAGAGGCTGACTCACTCACAGGGGTGAAATCCCCAAGGGTGCCTGTCACCTGCAGCGGTGCTCAGTAAGGATCACCCCAGAGGCTGACTCACTCACAGGGGTGTCATCCCCATGGGTGCATGTCACCTGCAGCGATGCTCAGTAAGGATCAACCCAGAGGCAAACTTTCTCACAGGGGTGCCATCTCCATGGATGCATGTTACCTGCAGCGGTGCTTAGTAAGGATCACCCCAGAGGCTGTCTCACTCACAGGGGTGTCATCCCCATGGGTGCATGTCACCGGCAGCGATGCTCAGTAAGGATCACCACAGAGGCTAACTCACCCACAGAGGTGTCATCCCCACGGGTGCATGTCACCTGCAGGGATGCTCAGTAAGGATTACCACAGAGGCTGACTCACTCACAGAGGTGTCATCCCCACGGGTGCATGTCAGCTGCAGCGGTGCTCAGTAAGGATCACCCCAGACGCTGACTCACTCACAGAGGTGTCATCCCCATGGGTGCATGTCACCTGCAGGGGTGCTTAGTAAGGATCACCCCAGAGGCTGACTCACTCACAGGGGTGTCATCCCCATGGGTGCAAGTCACCAGCAGCGATGCTCAGTAAGGATTACCCAGAGGCTGACTCACTCACAGAGGTGTCATCCCCACGGGTGTATGTCACCTGCAGCGATGCTCAGTAAGGATTCCCCAGAGGCTGACTCACTCACAGAGGTGTCATCCCCACGGGTGCATGTCAGCTGCAGCGGTGCTCAGTAAGGATCACCCCAGAGGCTGACTCACTCACAGGGGTGTGATCCCCATGGGTGCATGTCACCTGCAGCGGTGCTCAGTAAGGATCACCCCAGAGGCTGACTCACTCACAGGGGTGTCATCCCTACGATTGCATGTCACCTGCAGCGGTGCTCAGTAAGGATCACACCAGAGTTGACTCACCCAGAGAGGTGTCATCCCCAAGGGTGCATGTCACCTGCAGCAGTGCTCAGTAAGGATCAGCCCAGAGTCTGACACACTCAGAGAGGTGTCATCCCCATGGGTGCATATCACCCCAGAGGCTGACTCACTCACAGGGGTGTCAACCTCATGGGTGCATGTCAACTGCAGCGGTGCTCAGTAAGGATCACCCCAGAGGCTGAATCACTCACAGAGTTGTCATCCCCATGGGTGCATGTCACCTGCAGCGGTGCTCAGCAAGGATCAATCCAGAGGCTGACTCACTCACAGGGGTGTGATCCCCATGGGTGCATGTCTCCTGCAGCGGTGCTCAGTAAAGATCACCCCAGAGGCTGTCTCACCCACAGAGGTGTCATCCCCATGGGTGCATGTCACCTGCAGCGATGCTCAGTAAGGATCACCCCAGAGGCTGACTCACTCACAGGGGTGTGATCCCCATGGGTGCATGTCACCTGCAGCGGTGCTCAGTAAGGATCACCCCAGAGGCTGACTCACTCACAGGGGTGTCATCCCTACGATTGCATGTCACCTGCAGCTGTGCTTAGTAAGGATCACCCCAGAAACTAAATCACCCACAGGGGTGTGATCCCAATGGGTGCATGTCACCTGCAGCGTTGCTCAGTAAGGATCACCCCAGAGGCTGACTCACTCACAGAGGTGTCATCCCCATGGATGCATGTCACCTGCAGCGGTGCACAGTAAGGATCACCCCAAGGCTGACTTACCCATAGGGGTGTCATGTCTCCTGCAGCGGTACTCAGAAAGTATCACCCCAGAGGCTGACTCAATCACAGGGTTGTCATACGCCCAGGTGCTTGTCACCTGAAGCGGTGCTCAGTAAGAATCACCCCAGAGGCTGACTCACACACAGAGGTATTATCCCCATGGGTGCATGTCACCTGCAGCGGTGCTCAGTAAGGATCACCCCAGAGGCTGACTTACTCACAGGGGTGTCATCCCCATGGGTGCATGTCACCTGCAGCGGTGCTCAGTAAGGATCACACCAGAGTTGACTCACTCACAGAGGTGTCAACCCCATGGGTGCATGTCACCTGCAGTTGTGCTCAGTAAGGATCACCCCAGAGGCTGACTCAATCAAAGGGGTGTCATATGCACAGGTGCTTGTCACCTGAAGCGGTGCTCAGTAAGAATCACCCCAGAGGCTGACTCACCCACAGGGGTGTCATCCCCACGGGTGCATGTCACCTGCAGCGGTGCTCAGTAAGGATCACACCAGAGGCTGACTCACTTACAGGGGTGTCATCCCCATGGATGCATGTCACCTGCAGCGGTGCTCAGTACGGATCACCCCAGAGGCTGACACACCCACAGGGGTGTCATCCCCATGGGTGCATGTCACCTGCAGCAGTGCTCAGTAAGAATCACCCCAGAGGCTGACTCACTCACAGGGGAGTCATCCCCACGGGTGCATGTCACCTGCAGCAGTGCTCAGTAAGGATCACAGAAGAGGCTGACTCACCCACAGAGGTGTCATCCCCACGGGTTCATGTCAGCTGCAGCGGTGCTCAGTATGGATCACCCCAGAGGCTGACTCACCCACAGGGGTGTCATCCCCACGGATGCATGTCACCTGCAGCGGTGCTCAGTAAGGATCACCCCAGAGGCTGACTCACCCACAGGGGTGTCATTCCCACGGTTGCATGTCACCTGCAGCTGTGCTCAGTAAGGATCACCCAAGAAGCTATCTCACCCACAGGGGTGTCATCCCCATGGGTGCATGTCATCTGCAGCAGTGCTCAGTAAGGATCACCCCAGAGGCTGACTCACCCACAGGGGTGTCATACCCATGGGTGCATGTCACCTGCAGCGATGCTCAGTAAGGATCACCCCAGAGGCTGACTCACCCACAGAGGTGTCATCCCCATGGGTGCATGTCACCTGCAGCGATGCTCTGTAAGGATCACCCCAGAGTCTGACTAACTCACAGGGGTGTCATCCCCATGGATGCATGTCACCTGCAGCGGTGCTCAGTAAGGATCACCCCTGAGGCTAAGTCACTCACAGAGGTATCATCACCACGTGTGCATGTCACCTGCAGCGGAGCACAGTATGGATCACCCCAAGGCTGACTTACCCATAGGGGTGTCATGTCTCCTGCAGCGGTACTCAGTAAGCATCACCCCAGAGGCTGACTCACTCACAGGGGTGTCATTCCCACAGGTGCTTGTCACCTGCAGCGTTACTCAGTAAGGATCACCCCAGAGGCTGACTCACTCACAGGGGTGTCATTCCCACAGGTGCTTGTCACCTGCAGTGGTGTTCAGAAAGGATCACCACAGAGGCTGACTCACCCACAGAGGTGTCATCCCCATGGGTGCATGTCACCTGCAGCGGTGCTCAGTAACGATCACACCAGAGTTGACTCACTCACAGGGGTGTCATCCCCATGTGTGCATGTCACCTGCAGCAGTGCTCAGTAAGGATCACCCCAGAGGCTGACTCAATCACAGGGGTGTCATCCCCATGGGTTCATGTCACCTGCAGCTTTGCTCAGTAAGGATCACCCCAGAGGCTGACTCACTCACAGGGGTGTCATACGCACAGGTGCTTGTCACCTGCAGCGGTGCTCAGTAAGAATCACCCCAGAGGCTGACTCACCCACAGAGGTGTCATCCCCATGGGTGCATGTCACCTGCAGCTGTGCTCAGTAAGGATCACCCAAGAAGCTATCTCACCCACAGGGGTGTCATCCCCATGGGTGCATGTCACCTGCAGCGGTGCTCAGTAAGGATCACCCCAGAGGCTGACTCACTCAGAGAGGTGTCATCCCCATGGGTGCATGTCACCTGCAGCGGTGCTCAGTAAGGATCACCCCAGAGGCTGACTCACTCAGAGAGGTGTCATCCCTATGGGTGCATGTCACCTGCAGCTGTGCTCAGTAAGGATCACCCCAGAGGTTGACTCACCCAATGGGGTGAAATCCGCATGGGTGCATGTCACCTGCAGCGGTGCTCAGTAAGGATCACCTCAGAGGCTGACTCACTCACAGGGGTGAAATCCCCAAGGGTGCCTGTCACCTGCAGCGGTGCTCAGTAAGGATCACCCCAGAGGCTGACTCACTCACAGGGGTGTCATCCCCATGGGTGCATGTCACCTGCAGCGATGCTCAGTAAGGATCAACCCAGAGGCAAACTTTCTCACAGGGGTGCCATCTCCATGGATGCATGTTACCTGCAGCGGTGCTTAGTAAGGATCACCCCAGAGGCTGTCTCACTCACAGGGGTGTCATCCCCATGGGTGCATGTCACCGGCAGCGATGCTCAGTAAGGATCACCACAGAGGCTAACTCACCCACAGAGGTGTCATCCCCACGGGTGCATGTCACCTGCAGGGATGCTCAGTAAGGATTACCACAGAGGCTGACTCACTCACAGAGGTGTCATCCCCACGGGTGCATGTCAGCTGCAGCGGTGCTCAGTAAGGATCACCCCAGACGCTGACTCACTCACAGAGGTGTCATCCCCATGGGTGCATGTCACCTGCAGGGGTGCTTAGTAAGGATCACCCCAGAGGCTGACTCACTCACAGGGGTGTCATCCCCATGGGTGCAAGTCACCAGCAGCGATGCTCAGTAAGGATTACCCAGAGGCTGACTCACTCACAGAGGTGTCATCCCCACGGGTGTATGTCACCTGCAGCGATGCTCAGTAAGGATTCCCCAGAGGCTGACTCACTCACAGAGGTGTCATCCCCACGGGTGCATGTCAGCTGCAGCGGTGCTCAGTAAGGATCACCCCAGAGGCTGACTCACTCACAGGGGTGTGATCCCCATGGGTGCATGTCACCTGCAGCGGTGCTCAGTAAGGATCACCCCAGAGGCTGACTCACTCACAGGGGTGTCATCCCTACGATTGCATGTCACCTGCAGCTGTGCTTAGTAAGGATCACCCCGGAAACTAAATCACCCACAGGGGTGTGATCCCAATGGGTGCATGTCTCCTGCAGCGTTGCTCAGTAAGGATCACCCCAGAGGCTGACTCACTCACAGGGGTGTCATCCCCATGGATGCATGTCACCTGCAGCGGTGCACAGTAAGGATCACCCCAAGGCTGACTTACCCATAGGGGTGTCATGTCTCCTGCAGCGGTACTCAGAAAGTATCACCCCAGAGGCTGACTCAATCACAGGGTTGTCATACGCCCAGGTGCTTGTCACCTGAAGCGGTGCTCAGTAAGAATCACCCCAGAGGCTGACTCACACACAGAGGTATTATCCCCATGGGTGCATGTCACCTGCAGCGGTGCTCAGTAAGGATCACCCCAGAGGCTGACTTACTCACAGGGGTGTCATCCCCATGGGTGCATGTCACCTGCAGCGGTGCTCAGTAAGGATCACACCAGAGTTGACTCACTCACAGAGGTGTCAACCCCATGGGTGCATGTCACCTGCAGTTGTGCTCAGTAAGGATCACCCCAGAGGCTGACTCAATCAAAGGGGTGTCATATGCACAGGTGCTTGTCACCTGAAGCGGTGCTCAGTAAGAATCACCCCAGAGGCTGACTCACCCACAGGGGTGTCATCCCCATGGGTGCATGTCACCTGCAGCGGTGCTCAGTAAGGATCACACCAGAGGCTGACTCACTTACAGGGGTGTCATCCCCATGGATGCATGTCACCTGCAGCGGTGCTCAGTAAGGATCACCCCAGAGGCTGACACACCCACAGGGGTGTCATCCCCATGGGTGCATGTCACCTGCAGCAGTGCTCAGTAAGAATCACCCCAGAGGCTGACTCACTCACAGGGGAGTCATCCCCACGGGTGCATGTCACCTGCAGCAGTGCTCAGTAAGGATCACAGAAGAGGCTGACTCACCCACAGAGGTGTCATCCCCACGGGTTCATGTCAGCTGCAGCGGTGCTCAGTATGGATCACCCCAGAGGCTGACTCACCCACAGGGGTGTCATCCCCACGGGTGCATGTCACCTGCAGCGGTGCTCAGTAAGGATCACCCCAGAGGCTGACTCACCCACAGGGGTGTCATTCCCACGGTTGCATGTCACCTGCAGCTGTGCTCAGTAAGGATCACCCAAGAAGCTATCTCACCCACAGGGGTGTCATCCCCATGGGTGCATGTCATCTGCAGCAGTGCTCAGTAAGGATCACCCCAGAGGCTGACTCACCCACAGGGGTGTCATACCCATGGGTGCATGTCACCTGCAGCGATGCTCAGTAAGGATCACCCCAGAGGCTGACTCACCCACAGAGGTGTCATCCCCATGGGTGCATGTCACCTGCAGCGATGCTCTGTAAGGATCACCCCAGAGTCTGACTAACTCACAGGGGTGTCATCCCCATGGATGCATGTCACCTGCAGCGGTGCTCAGTAAGGATCACCCCTGAGGCTAAGTCACTCACAGAGGTATCATCACCACGGGTGCATGTCACCTGCAGCCGGAGCACAGTATGGATCACCCCAAGGCTGACTTACCCATAGGGGTGTCATGTCTCCTGCAGCGGTACTCAGTAAGCATCACCCCAGAGGCTGACTCACTCACAGGGGTGTCATTCCCACAGGTGCTTGTCACCTGCAGCGTTACTCAGTAAGGATCACCCCAGAGGCTGACTCACTCACAGGGGTGTCATTCCCACAGGTGCTTGTCACCTGCAGTGGTGTTCAGAAAGGATCACCACAGAGGCTGACTCACCCACAGAGGTGTCATCCCCATGGGTGCATGTCACCTGCAGCGGTGCTCAGTAACGATCACACCAGAGTTGACTCACTCACAGGGGTGTCATCCCCATGTGTGCATGTCACCTGCAGCAGTGCTCAGTAAGGATCACCCCAGAGGCTGACTCAATCACAGGGGTGTCATCCCCATGGGTTCATGTCACCTGCAGCTTTGCTCAGTAAGGATCACCCCAGAGGCTGACTCACTCACAGGGGTGTCATACGCACAGGTGCTTGTCACCTGCAGCGGTGCTCAGTAAGAATCACCCCAGAGGCTGACTCACCCACAGAGGTGTCATCCCCATGGGTGCATGTCACCTGCAGCTGTGCTCAGTAAGGATCACCCAAGAAGCTATCTCACCCACAGGGGTGTCATCCCCATGGGTGCATGTCACCTGCAGCGGTGCTCAGTAAGGATCACCCCAGAGGCTGACTCACTCAGAGAGGTGTCATCCCCATGGGTGCATGTCACCTGCAGCGGTGCTCAGTAAGGATCACCCCAGAGGCTGACTCACTCAGAGAGGTGTCATCCCTATGGGTGCATGTCACCTGCAGCTGTGCTCAGTAAGGATCACCCCAGAGGTTGACTCACCCAATGGGGTGAAATCCGCATGGGTGCATGTCACCTGCAGCGGTGCTCAGTAAGGATCACCTCAGAGGCTGACTCACTCACAGGGGTGAAATCCCCAAGGGTGCCTGTCACCTGCAGCGGTGCTCAGTAAGGATCACCCCAGAGGCTGACTCACTCACAGGGGTGTCATCCCCATGGGTGCATGTCACCTGCAGCGATGCTCAGTAAGGATCAACCCAGAAGCAAACTTTCTCACAGGGGTGCCATCTCCATGGATGCATGTCACCTACAGCAGTTTTCTGTAAGGATCACCCCAGAGGCTGACTCACTCACAGGGGTGTCTTCCCCATGGGTGCATGTCACCAGCAGCGATGCTCAGTAAGGATTACCCAGAGGCTGACTCACTCACAGAGGTGTCATCCCCACGGGTGTATGTCACCTGCAGCGATGCTCAGTAAGGATTCCCCAGAGGCTGACTCACTCACAGAGGTGTCATCCCCACGGGTGCATGTCAGCTGCAGCGGTGCTCAGTAAGGATCACCCCAGACGCTGACTCACTCACAGAGGTGTCATCCCCATGGGTGCATGTCACCTGCAGCGGTGCTCAGTAAGAATCACCCCAGAGGCTGACTCACTCACAGGGGTGTCATCCTCATAGGTGCATGTCACCTGCAGCGGTGCTCAGTAAGGATCACCCTAGAGACTGACTCACGCACAGGGGTGTTATCCCCATGGGTGCATGTCACCTGCAGCGCTGCTCAGTAAGGGTCACCCCAGAGGCTGACTCACTCACAGGGGTGTCATCCCCATGGGTGCATGTCACCTACAGCAGTTTTCTGTAAGGATCACCCCAGAGGCTGACTCACCCACAGGGTTGTCATCCCAGCAGATGCATGTCACCTGCAGCGGTGCTCAGAAAGGATCACCCCAGAGGCAGACTCACTCAGAGAGGTGTCATCCCCATGGGTGCATGTCACCTGCAGCAGTGCTCAGTAAGGATCACCCCAGAGGCTGACTCACTCACAGGGGTGTCATCCCCACGGGTGCATGTCACCCGCAGCGGCAGTGCTCAGTAAGGATCACCCCAGAGTCTGACACACACAGAGAGGTGTCATCCCCATAGGTGCATGTCACCTGCAGCGATGCTCAGTAAGGATCAACCCAGAGGCAAACTTCCTCACAGGGGTGCCATCTCCATGGGTGTATGTCACCTGCAGCGGTGCTCAGTAAGGATCACCCCAGAGGCTGACTCACTCACAGAGATGTCATCCCCATGGGTGCATGTCACCTGCAGCGGTGCTCAGTAAGGATCACCCCAGAGGCTGACTCACTCAGAGAGGTGTCATCCCCATGGGTGCATGTCACCTGCAGCTGTGCTCAGCAAGGATCACCCCAGAGGTTGACTCACCCACTGGGGTGAAATCCGCATGAGTGCATGTCACCTGCAGCGGTGCTCAGTAAGGATCACCTCAGAGGCTGACTCACTCACAGGGGTGAAATCCCCAAGGGTGCCTGTCACCTGCAGCGGCGCTTAGTAAGGATTACCCCAGAGGCTGTCTCACTCACAGGGGTGTCATCCCCATGGGTGTATGTCACCTGCAGCGGTGCTCAGTAAGGATCACCCCAGAGGCTGACTCACTCACAGAGATGTCATCCCCATGGGTGCATGTCACCGGCAGCGATGCTCAGTAAGGATCACCACAGAGGCTAACTCACCCACAGAGGTGTCATCCCCACGGGTGCATGTCAGCTGCAGCGATGCTCAGTAAGGATTACCCCAGAGGCTGACTCACTCACAGAGGTGTCATCCCCACGGGTGCATGTCAGCTGCAGCGGTGCTCAGCAAGGATCAATCCAGAGGCTGTCTCACCCACAGAGGTGTCATCCCCAAGGGTGCATGTCACCTGCAGCAGTGCTCAGTAAGGATCACCCCAGAGGCTGACTCACTCACAGGGGTGTTATCCTCATGGGTGCATGTCACCTGCAGCAGTGCTCAGTAAGTGTCACCCCAGAGGCTGAATCACTTACAGGGGTGTTATCCCCATGGTTGCATGTCACCTGCAGTGGTGCTCAGTAAGGATCACCCTAGAGGCAAACTTTCTCACAGGGGTGCCATCTTCATGGGTGTATGTCACCTGCAGCAGTGCTCAGTAAGGATCACCTCAGAGGCTGACTCACTCACAGGGGTGTCATCCCCATGGATGCATGTCACCTGCAGCGGTGCTCAGTAAGGATCACCCCTGAGGCTAAGTCACTCACAGAGGTATCATCACCACGGGTGTATGTCACCTGCAGCGGAGCACAGTATGGATCACCCCAAGGCTGACTTACCCATAGGGGTGTCATGTCTCCTGCAGCGGTACTCAGTAAGCATCACCCCAGAGGCTGACTCACTCACAGGGGTGTCATTCCCACAGGTGCTTGTCACCTGCAGCGTTACTCAGTAAGGATCACCCCAGAGGCTGACTCACTCACAGGGGTGTCATTCCCACAGGTGCTTGTCACCTGCAGTGGTGTTCAGAAAGGATCACCACAGAGGCTGACTCACCCACAGAGGTGTCATCCCCATGGGTGCATGTCACCTGCAGCGGTGCTCAGTAACGATCACACCAGAGTTGACTCACTCACAGGGGTGTCATCCCCATGTGTGCATGTCACCTGCAGCAGTGCTCAGTAAGGATCACCCCAGAGGCTGACTCAATCACAGGGGTGTCATCCCCATGGGTTCATGTCACCTGCAGCTTTGCTCAGTAAGGATCACCCCAGAGGCTGACTCACTCACAGGGGTGTCATACGCACAGGTGCTTGTCACCTGCAGCTGTGCTCAGTAAGGATCACCCCAGAGGTTGACTCACCCACTGGGGTGAAATCCGCATGGGTGCATGTCACCTGCAGCGGTGCTCAGTAAGGATCACCTCAGAGGCAGACTCACTCACAGAGGTGTCATCCCCATGGGTGCATGTCACCTGCAGCGCTGCTCAGTAAGGGTCACCCCAGAGGGTGACTCACCCGCAGGGGTGTCATCCCAACGGGTGCATGTCACCTGCAGCGGTGCTCAGAAAGGATCACCCCAGAGGCTAACTCACCCACAGAGGTGTCATCCCAACGGGTGCATGTCACCTGCAGCGGTGCTCAGAAAGGATTACCCCAGAGGCTAACTCACCCACAGAGGTGTCATCCCAAAGGGTGCATGTCACCTGCAGCGGTGCTCAGTAAGGATCACCTCAGAGGCTGACTCACTCAGAGAGGTGTCATCCCCACGGGTGCATGTCACCTGCTCAGTAAGGATCACCTCAGAGGCTGACTCACTCAGAGAGGTGTCATCCCCACGGGTGCATGTCACCTGCAGCAGTGCTCAGTAAGGATCACCCCAGAGGCTGTCTCACCCACAGGGGTGTCATCCCCATGGGTGCATGTCACCTGCAGTGGTGCTCAGTAAGGATCACCCCACAAACTGTCTCACACACAGGGGTGTCATCCCCATGGGTGCATGTCACCTGCAGCGTTGCTCAGTAAGGATCACCCCAGAGGCTGACTCACCCACAGGGGTGTCATCCCCATTGGTGCATGTCACCTGCAGTGGTGCTCAGTAAGGATCACCCCACAAACTGTCTCACACACAGGGGTGTCAACCCAACGGGTGCATGTCACCTGCAGCGGTGCTCAATAAGGATCACCCCAGAGGCTAACTCACCCACAGGGGTGTCATCCCCATTGGTGCATGTCACCTGCAGCGATGCTCAGTAAGGATCTCCCCAGAGGCTGACTCATCCACAGGGGTGTCATCCCCACTGCTGCATGTCACCTGCAGAGATGCTCAGTAAGGATCACCCCAGAGGCTGACTCACCCACAGGGGTGTCATCCCCATTGGTGCATGTCACCTGCAGTGGTGCTCAGTAAGGATCACCCCACAAACTGTCTCACACACAGGGGTGTCAACCCGACGGGTGCATGTCACCTGCAGCGGTGCTCAATAAGGATCACCCCAGAGGCTGACTCACCCACAGAGGTGTCATCCCCACGGGTGCATGTCACCTGCAGCGATGCTCAGTAAGGATCACCCCAGAGGCTGACTCACTCACAGGGGTGTCATACCCAAAGGTTCCTGTCAACTGTAGCGGTGCTCAGTAAGGATCACCCCAGAAGCTGACTCACTCACAGCGGTGTCATCCCAACGGGTACCTGTCACCTGTAGCGATGCTCAGTAAGGATCACCCCAGAGGCTGACTCACCCACAGCGGTGTCATCCCCATGGGTGCATGTCACCTGCAGAGGTGCTCAGTAAGGATCACCCCAGAAGCTGACTCACTCACAGGGGTGTCATCCCCATGTGTGCATGTCACTTGCAGCGGTGCTTAGTAACGATCACCCCAGCGGCTGACTCACTCACAGGGGTGTCATTCCCAATGTCACCTGCAGCTGTGCTCAGTAAGGATCACCCCAGCGGCTGACTCACTCACAGGGGTGTGATCCCCACTAGTGCATGTCACCAGTAGAGATACTCAGTAAAGATCATCCCAGAGGCTGACTCACTCACAGGGGTGTGATCCCCACTAGTGCATGTCACCAGTAGAGATACTCAGTAAGGATCACCCCAGAAACTAACTCACCCACAGGGGTGTCATCCACATGGGTGCTTGTCATCTGCAGCGGTGCTCAGTAAGGATCACCCCAGAGGCTGACTCACTCACAAGGGTGTCATCCCCATGGGTGCATGTCACCTGCAGCAGTGCTCAGTAAGGATCACCCCAGAGGCTGACTCAGCCACAGGGGTGTCATACCCATGGGTGCATGTCACCTGCAGCGATGCTCAGTAAGGATCACCCCAGAGGCTGACTCACCCACAGAGGTGTCATCCCCATGGGTGCATGTCACCTGCAGCGATGCTCTGTAAGGATCACCCCAGAGTCTGACTAACTCACAGGGGTGTCATCCCCATGGATGCATGTCACCTGCAGCGTTGCTCAGTAAGAATCACCCCAGAGGCTAAGTCACTAACAGGGGTATCATCACCACGGGTGCATGTCACCTGCAGCGGAGCACAGTAAGGATCACCCCAAGGCTGACTTACCCATAGGGGTGTCATGTCTCCTGCAGCGGTACTCAGTAAGCATCACCCCAGAGGCTGACTCACTCACAGGGGTGTCATTCCCACAGGTGCTTGTCACCTGCAGCGTTACTCAGTAAGGATCACCCCAGAGGCTGACTCACTCACAGGGGTGTCATTCCCACAGGTGCTTGTCACCTGCAGTGGTGTTCAGAAAGGATCACCACAGAGGCTGACTCACCCACAGAGGTGTCATCCCCATGGGTGCATGTCACCTGCAGCGGTGCTCAGTAACGATCACACCAGAGTTGACTCACTCACAGGGGTGTCATCCCCATGGGTGCATGTCACCTGCAGCTGTGCTCAGTAAGGATCACCCAAGAAGCTATCTCACCCACAGGGGTGTCATCCCCATGGGTGCATGTCACCTTCAGCGGTGCTCAGTAAGGATCACCCCAGAGGCTGACTCACTCAGAGAGGTGTCATCCCCATGGGTGCATGTCACCTGCAGCTGTGCTCAGTAAGGATCACCCCAGAAGTTGACTCACCCACTGGGGTGAAATCCGCATGGGTGCATGTCAACTGCAGCGGTGCTCAGTAAGGATCACCTCAGAGGCTGACTCACTCACAGGGGTGAAATCCCCAAGGGTGCCTGTCACCTGCAGCGGTGCTCAGTAAGGATCACCCCAGAGGCTGACTCACTCACAGGGGTGTCATCCCCATGGGTACATGTCACCTGCAGCGATGCTCAGTAAGGATCAACCCAGAGGCAAACTTTCTCACAGGGGTGCCATCTCCATGGATGCATGTTACCTGCAGCGGTGCTTAGTAAGGATCACCCCAGAGGCTGTCTCACTCACAGGGGTGTCATCCCCATGGGTGTATGTCACCTGCAGCGGTGCTCAGTAAGGATCACCCCAGAGGCTGACTCATTCACAGAGATGTCATCCCCATGGGTGCATGTCACCGGCAGCGATGCTCAGTAAGGATCACCACAGAGGCTAACTCACCCACAGAGGTGTCATCCCCACGGGTGCATGTCACCTGCAGCGATGCTCAGTAAGGATTACCCCAGAGGCTGACTCACTCACAGAGGTGTCATCCCCACGGGTGCATGTCAGCTGCAGCGGTGCTCAGTAAGGATCACCCCAGACGCTGACTCACTCACAGAGGTGTCATCCCCATGGGTGCATGTCACCTGCAGCGGTGCTCAGTAAGAATCACCCCAGAGGCTGACTCACTCACAGGGGTGTCATCCTCATAGGTGCATGTCACCTGCAGCGGTGCTCAGTAAGGATCACCCTAGAGGCAGACTCACTCACAGAGGTGTCATCCCCATGGGTGCATGTCACCAGCAGCGGTGCTCAGTAAGGATCACCCTAGAGACTGACTCACGCACAGGGGTGTCATCCCCATGGGTGCATGTCACCTGCAGCGCTGCTCAGTAAGGGTCACCCCAGAGGCTGACTCACTCACAGGGGTGTCATCCCCATGGGTGCATGTCACCTGCAGCAGTTTTCTGTAAGGATCACCCCAGAGGCTGACTCACCCACAGGGTTGTCATCCCAACAGGTGCATGTCACCTGCAGCGGTGCTCAGAAAGGATCACCCCAGAGGCAGACTCACTCAGAGAGGTGTCATCCCCAAGGGTGCATGTCACCTGCAGCAGTGCTCAGTAAGGATCACCCCAGAGGCTGACTCACTCACAGGGGTGTCATCCTCATGGGTGCATGTCACCCGCAGCGGCAGTGCTCAGTAAGGATCACCCCAGAGTCTGAGACACACAGAGAGGTGTCATCCCCATAGGTGCATGTCACCTGCAGCGGCGCTCAGGAAGGTTCACCCCAGAGGCTGACTCACTCACAGGGGTGTCATCCTCATGGGTGCATGTCACCTGCAGCGGTGCTCAGTAAGGATCACCCCAGAGGCTGACTCACTCACAGAGGGGTCATCCCCACGGGTGCATGTCAGCTGCAGCGGTGCTCAGTAAGGATCACAACAGAGGCTGACTCACCCACAGAGTTGTCATCCCCATGGGTGCATGTCACCTGCAGCGATGCTCAGTAAGGATCACCCCAGAGGCTGACTCACTCACAAGGGTGTCATCCCCATGGTCACATGTCACCTGCAGCGGTTCTCAGTAAGGATCACCCCAAAGGCAGACTCACCCACAGGGGTGTCATCCCCAAGGGTGCATGTCACCTGCAGCAGTGCTCAGTAAGGGTCACCCCAGAGGCTGACTCACTCACAGGGGTGTTATCCTCATGGGTGCATGTCACCTGCAGCGGTGCTCAGTAAGGGTCACCCCAGAGGCTGAATGACTTACAGGGGTGTCATCCCCATGGGTGCATGTCACCTGCAGCGGTGCTCAGTAAGGATCACCCTAGAGACTGACTCACGCACAGGGGTGTCATCCCCACGGGTGCATGTCACTTGCAGCGCTGCTCAGTAAGGGTCACCCCAGAGGCTGACTCATCCACAGGGGTGTCATCCCAACAGGTGCATGTCACCTGCAGCGGTGCTCAGAAAGGATCACCCCAGAGGCAGACTCACTCAGAGAGGTGTCATCCCCAAGGGTGCATGTCACCTGCAGCAGTGCTCAGTAAGGATCACCCCAGAGGCTGACTCACTCACAGGGGTGTCATCCCCACGGGTGCATGTCACCCGCAGCGGCAGTGCTCAGCAAGGATCACCCCAGAGTCTGACACACTCAGAGAGGTGTCATCCCCATAGGTGCATGTCACCTGCAGCGGCGCTCAGGAAGGTTCACCCCAGAGGCTGACTCACTCACAGGGGTGTCATCCTCATGGGAGCACGTAACCTGCAGCGGTGCTCAGTAAGGATCACCCCAGAGGCTGACTCACTCACAGAGGGGTCATCTCCACGGGTGCATGTCAGCTGCAGCGGTGCTCAGTAAGGATCACCCCAGAGGCTGTCTCACCCACAGAGGTGTCATCCCCATGGGTGCATGTCACCTGCAGCGATGCTCAGTAAGGATCACCCCAGAGGCTGTCTCACCCACAGAGTTGTCATCCCCATGGGTGCATGTCACCTGCAGCGGTGCTCAGCAAGGATCAATCCAGAGGCTGTCTCACCCACAGAGGTGTCATCCCCATGGGTGCATGTCACCTGCAGCGGTTCTCAGTAAGGATCACCCCAGAGGCTGTCTCACCCACAGAGTTGTCATCCCCATGGGTGCATGTCACCTGCAGCGGTGCTCAGCAAGGATCACCCCAGAGGCTGACTCACTCACAGGGGTGTCATCCTCATGGGTGCATGTCACCTGCAGCGGTGCTCAGTAAGAATCACCCCAGAGGCAGACTCACTCACAGGGGTGTCATCCCCATGGGTGCATTTCACCTGTAGCGATGCTCAGTAAGGATCACCCCAGAGGCAAACTTTCTCACAGGGGTGCCATCTTCATGGGTGTATGTCACCTGCAGCAGTGCTCAGTAAGGATCACCTCAGAGGCAGACTCACTCACAGGGGTGTCATCCACACAGGTGCGTGTCAACTGCAGCAGTGGTCAGTAAGGATCACCCTAGAGGCTGACTCACCCACAGAGGTGTCATCCCCATGGGTGCAAGTCACCTGCAGCGGTGCTCAGTAAGGATCACCTCAGAGGCTGACTCACCCACAGGGGTGTCATCCCCCTGGGTGCATGTCACCTGCAGCGGTGCTCAGCAAGGATCACCCCAGAGGCTGACTCACCCACAGAGGTGTCATCCCCATTGGTGCATGTCACCTGCAGCAGTGCTCAGTAAGGATCACCCCAGAGGCAGACTCACTCACAGGGGTGTCATCCCCATGGGTGCATTTCACCTGTAGCGATGCTCAGTAAGGATCACCCCAGAGGCTGACTCACCCACAGGGGTGTCATACCCACGGGTGCATGTCACCTGCAGCGGTGCTCAGCAAGGATCACCCCAGAGTCTGACACACTCAGAGAGGTGTCATCCCCATAGGTGCATGTCACCTGCAGCGGCGCTCAGGAAGGTTCACCCCAGAGGCTGACTCACTCACAGGGGTGTCATCCTCATGGGAGCACGTAACCTGCAGCGGTGCTCAGTAAGGATCACCCCAGAGGCTGACTCACTCACAGAGGGGTCATCCCCACGGGTGCATGTCAGCTGCAGCGGTGCTCAGTAAGGATCACCCCAGAGGCTGTCTCACCCACAGAGGTGTCATCCCCATGGGTGCATGTCACCTGCAGCGATGCTCAGTAAGGATCACCTCAGAGGCTGTCTCACCCACAGAGTTGTCATCCCCATGGGTGCATGTCACCTGCAGCGGTGCTCTGCAAGGATCAATCCAGAGGCTGTCTCACCCACAGAGGTGTCATCCCCATGGGTGCATGTCACCTGCAGCGGTTCTCAGTAAGGATCACCCCAGAGGCTGTCTCACCCACAGAGTTGTCATCCCCATGGGTGCATGTCACCTGCAGCGGTGCTCAGCAAGGATCAATCCAGAGGCTGTCTCACCCACAGAGGTGTCATCCCCAAGGGTGCATGTCACCTGCAGCAGTGCTCAGTAAGGATCACCCCAGAGGCTGACTCACTCACAGGGGTGTTATCTTCATGGGTGCATGTCACCTGCAGCGGTGCTCAGTAAGGGTCACACAAGAGGCTGAATCACTTACAGGGGTGTTATCCCCATGGTTGCATGTCACCTGCAGTGGTGCTCAGTAAGGATCACCCCAGAGGCAAACTTTCTCACAGGGGTGCCATCTTCATGGGTGTATGTCACCTGCAGCAATGCTCAGTAAGGATCACCCCAGAGGCTGACTCACTCACAGAGGTGTCATCCTCATGGGTGCATGTCACCTGCAGCGGTGGTCAGTAAGGGTCACCCCAGAGCCTGACTCACTCACAGGGGTGTCATCCCCATGGGTGCATGTCACCAGCAGCGGTGCTCAGTAAGGGTCACCCCAGAGACTGACTCACTCACAGGGGTGTCATCCTCATGGGTGCATGTCACCTGTAGCGATGCTCAGTAAGGATCACCCCAGAGGCAAACTTTCTCACAGGGGTGCCATCTTCATGGGTGTATGTCACCTGCAGCAGTGCTCAGTAAGGATCACCTCAGAGGCTGACTCACTCACAGGGGTGTCATCCCCACGGGTGCATGTCACCTGCAGCGGTGCTCAGTAAGGATCACCCCAGAGGCTGACTCACCCACAGGGGTGTCATCCCCACGGGTGCATGTCACCTGCAGCGGTGCTCAGTAAGGATCACCCCAGAGGCTGACTCACTCACAGGGGTGTCATCCCCATGGGTACATGTCACCGGCAGCGATGCTCAGTAAGGATCACCCCAGAGGCTGACTCACTCACAGAGGTGTCATCCCCACGGATGCATGTCACCTGCAGCGGTGCTTAGTAAGGATCACCCCAGAGGCTGACTCACTCACAGAGATGTCATCGCCATGGGTGCATGTCACCGGCAGCGATCCTCAGTAAGGATCACCCCAGAGGCTGACTCACTCACAGGGGTGTGATCCCCATGGGTGCAAGTCACCAACAGCGATGCTCAGTAAGAATTACCCCAGAGGCTGACTCACTCACAGGGGTGTGATCCCCATGTCTCCTGCAGCGGTGCTCAGTAAGGATCACCCCAGAGGCTGACTCACCCACAGGGTTGTCATTCCCATGGGTGCATGTCACCTGCAGCGGTGCTCAGTAAGGATCACCTCAGAGGCTGACTCACCCACAGGGGTGTCATCCCCATGGGTGCATGTCACCTGCAGCGGTGCTCAGCAAGGATCACCCCAGAGGCTGACTCACCCACAGAGGTGTCATCCCCATTGGTGCATGTCACCTGCAGCGGTGCTTAGCAAGGATCAATCCAGAGGCTGACTCACTCACAGGGGTGTCATTCCCATTGGTGCATGTCACCTGCGGCGGTGCTCAGTAAGGATCACCCCAGAGGCTGACTCACCTACAGGGGTGTCATCCCCATGGGTGCATGTCACCTGCAGCGATGCTCAGTAAGGTTCACCTCAAAGGCTGACTCACTCACAGGGGTGTCATCCCCACGGGTGCATGTCACCTGCAGCGGTGCTCAGTAAGGATCACCCCAGAGGCTGACTCACTCACAGAGGTGTCATACCCACAGGTGCTAGTCACCTGCAGCGGTGCTCAGTAAGGATCACCCCAGAGGCAGACTCACTCACAGAGGGGTCATCCCCACGGGTGCATGTCAGCTGCAGCGGTGCTCAGTAAGGATCACCCCAGAGGCTGTCTCACCCACAGAGGTGTCATCCCCATGGGTGCATGTCACCTGCAGCGATGCTCAGTAAGGATCACCTCAGAGGCTGTCTCACCCACAGAGTTGTCATCCCCATGGGTGCATGTCACCTGCAGCGGTGCTCTGCAAGGATCAATCCAGAGGCTGTCTCACCCACAGAGGTGTCATCCCCATGGGTGCATGTCACCTGCAGCGGTTCTCAGTAAGGATCACCCCAGAGGCTGTCTCACCCACAGAGTTGTCATCCCCATGGGTGCATGTCACCTGCAGCGGTGCTCAGCAAGGATCAATCCAGAGGCTGTCTCACCCACAGAGGTGTCATCCCCAAGGGTGCATGTCACCTGCAGCAGTGCTCAGTAAGGATCACCCCAGAGGCTGACTCACTCACAGGGGTGTTATCTTCATGGGTGCATGTCACCTGCAGCGGTGCTCAGTAAGGGTCACACAAGAGGCTGAATCACTTACAGGGGTGTTATCCCCATGGTTGCATGTCACCTGCAGTGGTGCTCAGTAAGGATCACCCCAGAGGCAAACTTTCTCACAGGGGTGCCATCTTCATGGTTGTATGTCACCTGCAGCAATGCTCAGTAAGGATCACCCCAGAGGCTGACTCACTCACAGAGGTGTCATCCTCATGGGTGCATGTCACCTGCAGCGGTGGTCAGTAAGGGTCACCCCAGAGCCTGACTCACTCACAGGGGTGTCATCCCCATGGGTGCATGTCACCAGCAGCGGTGCTCAGTAAGGGTCACCCCAGAGACTGACTCACTCACAGGGGTGTCATCCTCATGGGTGCATGTCACCTGTAGCGATGCTCAGTAAGGATCACCCCAGAGGCAAACTTTCTCACAGGGGTGCCATCTTCATGGGTGTATGTCACCTGCAGCAGTGCTCAGTAAGGATCACCTCAGAGGCTGACTCACTCACAGGGGTGTCATCCCCACGGGTGCATGTCACCTACAGCGGTGCTCAGTAAGGATCACCCCAGAGGCTGACTCACCCACAGGGGTGTCATCCCCACGGGTGCATGTCACCTGCAGCGGTGCTCAGTAAGGATCACCCCAGAGGCTGACTCACTCACAGGGGTGTCATCCCCATGGGTACATGTCACCGGCAGCGATGCTCAGTAAGGATCACCCCAGAGGCTGACTCACTCACAGAGGTGTCATCCCCACGGATGCATGTCACCTGCAGCGGTGCTTAGTAAGGATCACCCCAGAGGCTGACTCACTCACAGAGATGTCATCGCCATGGGTGCATGTCACCGGCAGCGATCCTCAGTAAGGATCACCCCAGAGGCTGACTCACTCACAGGGGTGTGATCCCCATGGGTGCAAGTCACCAACAGCGATGCTCAGTAAGAATTACCCCAGAGGCTGACTCACTCACAGGGGTGTGATCCCCATGTCTCCTGCAGCGGTGCTCAGTAAGGATCACCCCAGAGGCTGACTCACCCACAGGGTTGTCATTTCCATGGGTGCATGTCACCTGCAGCGGTGCTCCGTAAGGATCACCCCAGAGTCTGACTCACCCACAGAGGTGTCATCCCCATGGGTGCATGTCACCTGCAGCGGTGCTCAGTAAGGATCACTCCAGAGTCTGACTCACCCACAGGAGTGTCATCCCCATGGGTGCATGTCACCTGCAGCTGTGCTCAATAAGGATCACTCCAGAGGCTGACTCACTTACAGGGGTCTCATCCCCATGGGTGCATGTCACCTGCAGCGGTGCTCAGTAAGGATCACCCCAGAGTCTGACTCACCCACAGAGGTGTCATCCCCATGGGTGCAAGTCACATGCAGCGGTGCTCATTAAGGATCACCCCAGAGGCTGACTCACTAACAGGGGTGTCATCTCCATGGGTGCATGTCACCTGCAGCGGCGCTGTTCAGTACGGATCACCCTAGAGGCTGACTCACCCACAGAGGTGTCATCCACAGGGGTGCATGTCATCTGCAGCGGTGCTCAGTAAGGATCACCCCAGAGGCTGACCCACTCACAGAGCTGTCAACCCATGGATGCATGTCACCTGCAGCGGAGCTCAGAAAGGATCACTCCAGAGGCTAACTCACTCACAGGGGTGTCATCCCCATGGGTGCATGTTAAATGCAGCGGTGCTCAATAAGGATTACCCCAGAAGATGACTCACTCACAGGGGTGTCATTCTCATGGGTGCATGTCACCTGCAGCGGTGCTCAGTAAGGATCACCCCAGAGGCTGACTCACCCACAGGGGTCTGATCCCAATGGGTGCATGTCTCCTGCAGCGACGCTCTGTAAGGATCACCCCAGAGGCTGACTCACTGCCAGGGCTGTTATCCCCACGGGTGCATGTCACCTGCAGCGGTGCTCAGTAAGGATCACCCCAGAGGCTGACTCACTCACAGAGGTGTCATCCTCATGGGAGCATGTCACCTGCAGCGGTGCTCAGTCAGGATCACCCCAGAGGCTGACTCACTCACAGAGGTGTCATCCCCATGGGTGCATGTCACCTGCAGCGGTGCTCAGTAAGGATCACCCCAGAGGCTGACTCACCCACAGGGGTGTCCATTCCCATGGGTGAATGTCACCTGTAGCGATGCTCGGTAAGAATCATCCCAGAGGCTGACTCACTCACAGGGGTGTCATTCCCACGGTTGCATGTCACCTTAGGGTGGGGTGCATGGTCCCGAAGCGGTAGGTGTCTGGAAAACACCCCTTGCACGGGGAGGGCGAGGTGACTGGCCTCCGGAGGATGCCACGGTCGCCCCCGTCTCACCAACCGCACCCAAGACGACACACAGGGTCGCTCGGGGAGATGGCGTGTGGGGGTGGGCCTATGCGGCGCCACCGTCTGGCTTAGACCTGCCTCCTCCGCGGGGGGTCCTCGACCCACTGGCGGGCAGGCACGAGGATTGCGAGAGGGGGGCTGGCCCTCGGGGTCCGCCGCGGCTCCGGCACTAACCCGGCGACGCGGAGGTCGTCGGCCTGGCCGTGTCGGCGTCGCCCTCCAGCATAGTCCCTCTTCCCGCTCGCGCCCGTAACCTCAAAGGGATGCCCGAGCGGCTTTTCTTCCCAGGGCTGCTCCCCGCCCCGGGGGGCGGAAGCGCGGGGGAATCCCAGGTCGGCCTTTCACCGTACTCCCTACCTCTTGGCCCTCGTTCCTTCTCCCGTTCTCCATCTAACCCCTCGGCTCTGGGGTTTCCACTCTCCCTCTCTCGCTCTCTCCTTCTCCCTGCCGAGCCGCCTGGGAGGACGAGGGTCGAGGGGGAAAGGCGACGGTCGGGCTGGGGCACACCGCACGGTGAGAACCCCCTTCGCCTGCCTCCACGCCTCTGTCGTCCTCCCCACTGACGTAGGAGCTCGGGAAAAGACTGGAAATCGCGAAGCTCGGCAGTGGCGCGGAGACGCCACCCACCGCCGCCGCTATCGCCAACGCCGCGGATGCCGCCCTGTCGGACACGAGGGGCGGCGTGGGCCTCCACTGGCCGGGTACACATCTGGAAGAAAAGGGCCGCCCTAGGAGAAGATCGTTGTGCATCTCCGCACAGGGAGCGATTCGGACGACGGAACCCCACGCCTGGGTGGGTGGGCGCCCCGCCGTTAGCCCGTGCGGGTCGTCGGACCGCTGCCTTCGCTGGGGTCGGCTCAAACTCCCCACGACTCGGCCACCTCCGCGGACCGGAGGCCGGCGTGCGCGCCCAAAGATAGGTGTCAAAAGCCCGGGGGTAGAGGAGGAAGGGGACCGCTCACCTTAAGCCGGCGCGGGCTCCAAAGCCCGGGCTGAGCGAGTGGCGCCACCTCCCCACCCGGGAGCGCTGCGCGCCAGATCGATCGGAGGAAGAGCAGGGGTGCGTGGAGGGACTTGCCCAAGTACGGAGGCTGCAAACCCCTGTCGTCGGGAGATACATGCCCAAGAGTCCTGGAAGCGCGACTCGGGTACAGGCACCCTTGCACGGTGAGAACCCCCTTCGCCTGCCTCCCCACCTCTGTCATCCTCCCCACTGACATAGGGATCCGGGAAAAAACTGGAAAGCGCGAAGCTCGGCAGTGGCGCGGAGACGCCACCCACCACCGCCTCTGTTGCCACCGCTGCGGAGGCCGCCCTTTCGGACACGAGGGGCGGCGCGGGCCTCCGCTGGCCGTGTACGCATCTGGAAGAAAAAGGCCGCCCTCGGAGATAGTTGTGCTTCCCCGCACAGGGAGCGATTCGGACGACGGGCCCCCACGCCTTGATGGGTGGGCACCATGCCGTTCGCACGTGCGGGTCGTCGGACCGCTGCCTTCGCTTGGGTCTGGTAAAACTCTCCACGGCTCGGCCACCTCCACGGACTTGAGGCGAGGCCGGCGTGCGTGCCCAAAGATAGGTGTCGAAAGCCCGGGGGTAGAGGAGGAAGGGGACCGCTCACCTTAAGCCGGCGCGGGCTCCAAAGCCCGGGCCGAGCGAGCGGCGCCACCTCCCCACCCGGGAGCGCTGCGCCAGATCGATCGGAGGAAGAGCAGGGGTGCGTGGAGGGACTTGCCCAAGTACGGAGGCTGCAAACCCCTGTCGTCGGGAGATACGTGCCCACGAGTCCTGGAAGCGCGACTCGGGTACAGGCGCCCTTGCAGAGGGGGTACTGGATGTGGAACAGCACTGGGGTCGAAGCCACAAAAGCATCCGCCCTCATGGAGCCTCTCCTCAGCCTAAAAATCCAGATTTTAGCCTTGAGGCGCCCCCATGTGGAGAACCAGGGCCCGCGCGGGGGGGTCTGGCCAGGCTCACTTCAACCCAGGAACACCTCTCTGACTTGGGATAGGCAACCAGCAAAAGTCCCCCCACGCAGCTGCGGAAGCCTGGGTTCAGCCAAGGTGCAGACCTCCAGCCGAACAGGGACTCATAGCCAAAACGCGTACCCGGGCCTACGGAGGTGAAAACCAGCTTAAATGAGTCGAAATGTGTCGGGGCTGAGAGGTACCTCTCTCTCATATATTCTGCCGGTGGTGTGCAAAACTGGGTCTTTGCATGGAGTGTCACCCTATACCCACTTTAGGGACGCATGCCAAAAAGTACCCGATCGCCTGGAACTGTCAGGCGGATTCGGCTCCCTGGAATTTCCTCATTCTGGTTCTTTTTCACTTTTTGTCTCTTTTTCGACATCTAGTGGGCAGGCTGCATTACTGCAACCGGGGACACCTCAAAACACTTGGAACTGGTGAGCGGATTCAATTTACCAACGTTTGGCGGGTCCTGGAAGTCAAAATTCTGACTTCTGAAAAAGACTAAGTATGAAGGACTCATCGGGCGAATCGCTCTGGAACTGAAATCGGATGCGCTCACTCACATTTTCCCCTCTCTGGAAGTCTGACACAAGTTGAAAAATTTTCTAAGTCCGCAAAAAAATTTTTTCAACTTTTTTTCAATTTTCCCCACGTGGGATATATATTTTGCCCACACATTTGGAGCCCTCCTGGGATGCCCTATAACATAGTATTCCCTCATTTAGCGGAAATTTTCACAAAAAATTGAAATTTTCAAAGAGTCAGAAATTTGCCAAAAAAACGACTAAGTATGAAGGACTCATCGGGAGTCGAAATGTGTCGGGGCTGAGAGGTACCTCTCTCTCATATATTCTTCCGGTGGTCTGCAAAACTGAGTATTTGCATGGAGTGTCACCCTATACCCTCTACAGGGACACTTGCAAAAAAGTGTCCCATCGCTTGGTAGTGTCACCTGGATTCGGCTCACAAGAATTTCCTCATTCTGGCTCTTTTTCACTTTTTGCCTCTTTGGCAACATCTAGTGGGCAGACTGCATTACTGCAACCGGGGACAGTTTCTCAACTTTTTTTCAATTTTACCCCCGTGGGATATATATTTCACCCACACATTTGGAACTCTCCTGGGATACCCTCACACATATTATTCCCTCATTTACTGGATATTTTCCCAAAAAAGTGAAATTTTCAAAAAGTCAGAAATTTGGCTGAAAACGACTAATTGTGAAGGACTCATCGGGCAAATCGCTCTGGAACTGAAATCGGATGCGCTCACTGACATTTCCTACCTCTCTGGAAGTTTCCTGCACACAGATATTTCCCATAAGCTAACCTCGCAAACCAAATGTCTGAAAATGAGGTTCCTCTCATATAGCGCAATAGAACAAACGTATATGAGATTAGGGTTAGGGTTAGGGTTAGGGTTAGGGTTAGGGGTTAGGGTTAGGGGTTAGGGTTAGGGTTAGGGGTTAGGGGTTAGGGTTAGGGTTAGGGTTAGGGTTAGGGTTAGGGGTTAGGGTTAGGGTTAGGGTTAGTGTTAGGGGTTAGGGGTTAGGGGTTAGGGGTTAGGGTTAGGGTTAGGGTTAGGGGTTAGGGTTAGGGTTAGGGTTAGGGTTAGGGGTTAGGGTTAGGGTTAGGGTTAGGGTTTAGGGTTTAGGGTTAGGGTTAGGGTTAGGGGTTAGGGTTAGGGTTAGGGTTAGGGGTTAGGGGTTAGGGTTAGGGTTAGGGGTTAGGGGTTAGGGTTAGGGTTAGGTTTTTCCCGTCAACGCTGCTGATGATTTTCAACCGTGCAGGTGGCGTCCTTATGGCTGCCTCAACCCCTGTGATGCCGTATAGAAGATATGGGTGAATATATCCAGGTTTGAATAGTTCCAGCAGCACTACAGGTGATGTTCCTAGAGCGGAAGCTCATCAACCGCTCGGCTGATGGTACCTGGATGTGTGCAGCGGAAAGGAAGATCACCTCCGGTGCAGATGCAAGGACTTTAAAGCTCCGTTTGGCTGCGGGAAACATGTCGCTATGAAGCGGTAAGTAAAAGGCATCCGTCGCCCACATATAGGTGTATGTAACCGCCACACAAGGCTGCGGCGGACCCCATGTTGCAGGGTTGTAAAACCGCGGTGATCGTTTGTATTATTTCCCCACAGCCACCAACGTACACTGCTGACATGCCCCATATGCCACAGGGTGACGAAATACCTGTCCACACATCTGAGAAGGGTGTGCATGAGGTCCGAAAGCAACTCAGAGATAAAAACAAACTTGGCTATCGTCAAAGATCGACTTAGACTTGTTGCGGCTAAAGGCACATCTATAGCATTCAGCGAGCTCAAGCCTCTGCAAACCCTGGAAGATACGGTAGCATTTGTAGAAAGTCGTGGGTATTTTATAGTGAACAAACCTACATTTCAGTTAGACCACATACCGCTGACCTTTGAAGGACAGACCCAGGCGCCAACAGACTATTTACCCCCCTGCTACGTGCCCCCTGTGGACTCAGATTCACATATGATGGACCCGCTTGTTCCTGAACAGTCTCCAGACCATTTTGAGGGAGCCCCATGCCC